>NW_027270911.1:5862500-5902500 GCF_040938485.1 Diadema antillarum
CCCTTCTACTCTTGTTTTTTGCCCTGCACTGAAAAGGGCAGGCAAAGGAATTACGCGGTCGTCGGTCGATATTATCGCCTGAAAGCCAAATCGATACTCCGATGAATGGGCAATTCTGCGTCCTACCGTACGGGCATAAAGTGGTGAAAAGAGTCGAGAACAAAGACTTTTACGATCGCGACCGCTCGATACTAATGATGTTCGCTGTTGATTTGTTATTCTAGTCTTTATGCGAAGTTTGTACAAAAACATGGCCTATAAATAGGGGACAAGCAAACAAACAAGTATTGGGTATGTGGCAAAAATCACAAGGAATGCTTGGGTATGGTTACTATCAAGAACTATGACGATTCAATAATGTACCAACCACCCCTGGCTACATCAATTTTGCTGTTGCATTCTTGTTTTCCAACTGCAGTACATTCTATTCTAGTTTTCTGTAATTCTTTCATACTTCGTTTTTATCTCTTTTGTCTAACTTTATTATAGTTTCTTTATTTTTCTTCAGGCTACTTGTCTGTTGTTTTAAAGGAAGAGAAAGGAATTAATGGGGCTCTATAAAACAAATAATTTGCCCAAGACAATGCCGACATAAATCAAACATAATACACGTTGTACATCTAAAAGGTATCAAACATGACTATCAAATATACTATATAATGTCTCCACGAGGGAGCTCATAACGTCTCCACGAGGGAGCTCATGCTGAAAGTCTCCTCAAGGGAGCCAATGGAGTCTCCACGAAGGAGCTCATATTGGAAGTCTCCGCAAGGGAGCCCATACAAAATATCTCCGAAAAGGCTACTTGTACATTTTAGATTATGTGTGTCTCTGTGGCCCAGCCCTTGTTGTTTCTCCATTTCTTCACGCAAACTTTCAAGAAGTGTTGGCAGAGGTTGGCATTGCTAAGACCTTAATAATAAGCACGATACACTGGTAAGATACAGATGTGATTGGTTAATCACTGCAGGGTGTTTTCATAAATATATAAATATATATATATATATATATATATATATATATATATATATATATATATATATATATATATATATCAGCAATTGAATGACAGCATCATACAACAAATTTCAGAGTAGATGGGGTGGGGGCACCATCCCGCATCCCACTTAAAAACATACAATGTAAATGGGCCAAGATTGATTGTACATTACTGCATTTTCTTACACTTCAAGGTATGTGTATATCGTAAATATAAAATCTGTTAATGCCATTTAGACCATACACAGATAAAACTGGTTGTTAAATCAGTGAATGGCTGCATTGTGAACTCTCGAAAAAAAAAATTGGATTTAGGGGGGGAAAAGAAATAGTTCGGGGGAAGTATGGCAAATGTCTGTGATTTGGCTGTCATTCAAATATATCTCATCATTCGTGTGCAAATCATGTGTATTTTCTTTCTATACTTAAGCATGCATTAACACTAGCTTATGCTTATACAAACATACATGCATACATACACATCAACACCCTTGTTACTAGTGGCTATCTGCTTCTACAAAATGTTAATAGAAATTTGATATGGTGGTCTTTAGAGGGTACCCGATTTGTACCCCTCACACTTTTGTACACCACACACATTTGCATCACACACATGTGTACCACACACACATTTGTACTCCACACACATTGGTACCCCACACACATTTGTACTACACACACACATTTGTACCCCACGACATTTGTCCCACACACACATCTACATGTATATTATGTGCTTGAAAACAGACACCGCACACAAAATGAACAAATGGTCATTACTCCAAGAAAATCTTGGAAACAAATATCACTTTTGCAGAAGCAAAGTTTCATCCCCGCAGTCGACTGACCTATTCTTCTCAAAGTGACGAGACTTCTGTAATCTGATCAATAAATGCAAGTTGATACATACAAATTGTACACACACTATTACTGCACACACAGAAACAGCTCCGCAAGCTCACTTCCACATAAAAATAAGGTGGCAAGACAACCTAAATAGATATCTACACATGAGAAAACAGACCAGAAATAGACACTAGAAATAAAATCGACACCAGTATAAGCCTTCATCTTCACAAATTTGTATCAACATTTTGATATTTAATTGGAATTTCACAAGTCTTGCTGTTGCTGGATGCAGACTGTCTCTGTCCTACAACTTCAGCAAGTCGATTGAACTACACACAAATTAACGACATAGTACACATACCAGTAATAGTAGAGAACGTTAATTGTCATAGATAAAGTCTCTTTATGACATGGGTGTGATCACATACACAGATATAAATAACAGGGGCTCCTTTTTCATCTAAAAAATATCCATTATTTCTACTTTTCACTCTCTTATCATTACTAAAAGATTAGAATATCACATGTGATATTATCAGGGAAAAAAAAAAGAGACAAAAAATATACAGTGAAGGGAAACAAGAGGCAACCACTGTTTACAGATCATCTTAAACTGTTTGTATTTCAAGATGACCTCAAAGGGGCTTTTGCATTGTTCTCAGACAGCAAGGGGACATAGGCTTTTTACAGTCAGCAAAACTGCTATGTTTGGATGGGGCATTTTGCTACCTGCTCAAGAACTTTTCAATGTGCAGAAGGTGACATTTTAATCAGGCACCACCAGGTTATTTCTCAGCTGTATGGATATTAAAAGTTAATTTCCCTGCTAGAAAACAATTTTACGTACCAAGTAAATGTATCATTTTTGGTGGGCCTATGTAAAAACTTTCATGTACTCCATACGAATGGACAATTTGATATTTGTCAGTTGTATTCGTATTTTCCTTTGTCTGAGGTGTCATTATGCACTAAAATTTAGTTTCCATTCTTTACATACCAAAATTGTGATAATAAACTATGGTTTTGAAACAAGTAACTGCATTCAATGCCAAATAGCACTTACCTCAACCACCTGAAACATGAATGGCATTCACCATACATGCCTTCATTTATTTCCCCTCTATATCTTGTAGAGATATTATAGTAATCTGTAATCTGATCTGTACTGTATCAAATGTCTCTGCTCGCACCCAAGGAGAACAGTTTATACGTGCAAAGGACGACTTGTTACCAGCCGGTCATGAGCTGCTCACGTTCTCAAATACTACTCAAATGTACTATTATACTCCTTTTATATTTTGGCAAGGATATAACAAATGTGTTTGTAGATTACTGCCTAAGGAGTCAATGAATGGAAAGTCACATTTGTCACAGAAAAGGGTTGGATGTGTTCAGTCTGTCAGCAAAGAAAAAAAAGGTTATCTGACATGACTGATACAATATACCAGGTTAACATTTTTTACCTTGGTTGTGTGGAAAATGTGTATTGTTAGAAGGGGGAGGGGGAGGTAGCATACTGCACTTAAATCTGCAGAATACACATCCGAAATGTGCGCAATATCACTAGACACTCCTTCATCTTAGCATGCTGAGAGACAGTGTTCCGTGTTTCAGACTAACATGATAAACATGCCGAGGGAGATACGAAGTAGAATGGCAGGGGAAGAGTGTGCCTCAATAGGTAGAGGATCCGTGTTGGCGACTCTTAGGAATCAAACGTTGTCGGCTTGATGGTCACGCCTTTCCTGATCTGTCCCCAGCCAATCAGACGCCAGTGCTTCTCCACTCGCCTCGAGAGGGCGATCTTCTCGCCGATCTCTGTGCAGACGGGGTTGGTCAGCACAATCTTGGCCAAATCCGCCTTGACTGCGAGCACACGGCCTCCAGTGGACAATGACCCGATGTTGACCATCAGTACTTCGCCTTTACTCAGTTTCTGGACCTAAAGGATTTAAGGGGGTAGAAGGGAACTGTTCAATAAAGCACTTAAAATTCATTCTATCATGCTCTACAGAAATATTATCATCATCACTGTTGCCAATACACAGGTGCTGTATTTTCCCTTACAATGATAAAAAGTGGACATTTTTTGCTTATTTCTCATGACCTGATACTGGGGTGAAAATAAAAATGTGCAAAGTGTGTTGCTTTTATTTTAGTTAGTTTTATGTTAGTTGAAGTTTTCCTCATGTTCGGTAGTCCCGTACCATGTAATGTGGAAATGTTATATCTTTAACCATAGTATGTGCAGTGAGAGCCTTTAGCAGCAATGGCAGCAATGAGCTATTTAAATTGCTTGCTCAATTGTTGTGAAAATTTGTAATCTTCATTCTATGACTGTGGTCTTCCATTTATCTGTGCCAACTGGCACATAGAGCATAGTAACAGGTAACAATGAAGATTACCTAATGTTCATCATATCTTTAGTTCATTGTCTTTTTTACAAAGCAGTCTACACTGTGAATCTACCTAAATCCTTCAAAATGGGACATTCTGGGCCATTTAAAAGTTAGTTTGAAAAGAAAGGATAGAATATCATGCAAACAACAGTGAAAATTTGATCAAAATGGGCTAAAAATTAAGGAAATCATAAAATTGTGAAGTTTTGCTAATTTTCACATGACAGATCTTCAACATTCAATATGAATACACAAATGAACTGACGTCACCATCAAAAAACTTGCTTTATGGTTTGTATGCCAAATTTTGAATTGATTTCCATTTGTTCACTTTTTTTTTTTTTTTAAACAATTCAAATGCAATAATGCCCCAGTCTAAAAATCCTAACACAACACCGCACACTGACACTAGTCCGACGGTCCCTAACCAGTGAAAATCACTGTCAGATCAGTAACTTTTTCAGGAATTTACCAGTAAAAAATGGAAAAATTGGGTACCAACTGACCAGTAGAAGAAATGGGTCAGTGTGCAGCCCTGCCTAACGTATCTGACTGATCAGTACTTAGAAGTTATTCGGCCAGGGCCCCGTTTCATAAAGCTGTTCGTAAAGTTACGAACAACTTACAAGCGACTGGTGATCAGTTCTGATGTGCTATATAGGGTGCCTACTTATCAGAATGTTCATAATTCAGCACAAGAACTGATCACCAGTCGCTTGTAAGTCGTTCGTAACTTTACGAACAGCTTTATGAAACACCCCCCAGGAATAACACTTTTACCCTATTATAGTAAAGGAACTGAGTTGTTTTTTTCTTTGCACATGATCAATAGAAAATTATGAGGTGATAACATTTTCACATCACTCATTTGATTGATACTCTTATTGACTATTTTTTGTTTTTGTGAAAATTAGCAAATCTTTAAAATGACAATTTCCTTGCTTTTAATCCAGTTCTGATCAAATTTACACTGTTGTGCTTGTAATATGTCACTCTTTCTTGTCAAATGTTTGAAGGTATTGATCACCATGGGGAGCAGTGATTTCAAAATGTTTGAGTTATTACATTTGATGCATATGTGTAGCTCAGTTGTATCACAAAACATCCTACCATACAAAAACTTCGAAATTAAGTTTGAAATATAAGGAGATACTGATACATATCATTATTTTTCTCAATAAACCATAATTGTAGATGGTTTATTCTAGAAATAATTTTATTATCACTGTTGTTCACATTTTGTATATTTAACAATACTTAACCCGTTCCATACTGAATTCTGAAATCCCCATAGACTTAATACACGGCCCACCAGGTTCCCGTACGGAACGGGTTAACATTGATTATACTGATCACCTTTTTACATTGGTTGTTTCTATCCCTAACTCACATTTTAGAACTATTGAAGCACTAAAGCTGGGTTTTTGTTTCACCTGAAAATGGTAAATAATGCCTTTAAAGGGGCATTCCAGACTATTTTCATAAATTCACATCATGAAGTACATAAATCAACAGTTCCATGTAAAGATTTGTGGAATTTATTGTGGTTCTTGAGCAGAGAAACAAAACTTTGAAAAACCTTTAACAAATTACACTGAACAATGATGATGACATACGTAGGAGGCTCATATATTTCACAAATGTAGCTGAGTAATTCCATTACAATACCGCTTGCTTACGAGCTCACCTGTGTATAATCTATGCATGCCTTCTTCTTTTGTTCTGCTTCCTTAGCCCCAACTCATGCATTCTCACGGTGAGGCTGCCATGTCAGCATCCTTGTTCATTGCAATTTGTTAAAAATTTCGAAAATATTCTTATTCTTCATCCCAATTATCATAAATTCTGAAACTCTGTCCTCAGTATAACTAATTTATAGTTGTTCAAATGTAAAAATTTGAAAATCATCCGGAGGTCTCCTTTTATAGGTCCAGAATTCCCCTTTAGATCAAAAGTCAATCTGCGGCCTCACCTTGGCTCCTTTCTTGTCTCCTTCCGTCCTGACACCCAGCAGCCTCCTGAGGAGGAAGTAGGAGATTTCCAGCTCCGTGTAGATGTCCGGCAGGGCCCCGACGGCACCCAGGACCTGGCCCACCAGACGGTCCGCCCGGCACAGCGTGGGGTCGATCTTGGTTCCAACACCTGTCAAACGACACACACACACATGTCATGGAAGCGAGAAACAACTTCTAAAGTATTGGATTCTTCAATTACATCAGTGCAAAGAATATTCTACATCACACTGCCACTCGTCTGCACAATTCATAACCCTGCGGTCATTTCATGGCCAAGAACGAATTCGTGGACCAATAATGTTCCACTGCAAGTGGTAACAGCTTGAACAATCAATAAAGACTGCTTTGTTTGTTCAGAAATAGAAAATAATACTTTCTACCAAGAGAGCAGATGAGTGACTAATCAAAAAATTTGACTCACTCTACTTTGACATGAATGGCCATCCACACATTCTAATTTCAAGCAAATTGAAATTGAGGACTGGGTGAACTTACGAGGATCTACCACAACTCGTAGGTACACAAAGTCACCCATCATGTAATACCTACACGTACTCTGCATAATTTGTCAGGTTGCTTTGGGGTAAAATCCCATAAAACTAGAAATGTCGCTACAGCGACTGGTTATACCCCCGCCAAACAACATTTCATAAGCTTTGGTCAAAACAACATTTGATAAGCTTTGGTCAAAAAACTGAGGAAGTAGTTAAATCCGCAAGATCTTTCCTTGATCTTCTGTCATTAATATGCCATTACCATGGCAACGTACTTTCGGGTACTGTCGAAAAATGCGTCTTGCACATCTACAACCAAAGGCACACATCTGTACCAAGTTTCATGGAAATTGGGCAAAAACTGAGGAAGTAGTTTGCAACACAAAATTTTCCATCATTTTGGCTCATAATATGTGAGCTGTTACCATGGCAACATACTTTTTGTCACTGTCAAGAAATGTGTCATGTTGACCTATATCCTAAGACAAACATTCAATATGAATTCCATGAGAATTGGAAGAACACTGATGAAGCAGTTTTGCCATGAAGCATTTTGCCCTATATTTTACCAATAACATGCCATTACCATGGCAACGCACTTTTTGCCACTGCGGAAATATGTGTCTTGCACATTAACATATTCAGATGAACATCTGTACCTAATTTCATAAAAATTGATCAAAAACTGTGGGAGGAGTTCGCGACGCAAGATTTGTACCCATTTTTGCCCATAATATGCCGTTACCATGGCAACGTACTTTTGGGTACTGTCAAAAAATACGTCTTGCACATCTACAACCCAAGGCACACATCTTTGCCAAGTTTTATGGGAATCGGTTGAAAACTGAGGAAGTAGTTCGCGACGCAAGATTTGTACCCATTTTTGGCCATAATATGCCGTTACCATGGCAACGTACTTTTGGGTACTGTCAAAAATTACGTCTTGCACATCTACAACCCAAGGCACACATCTGTGCCAAGTTTTATGGGAATCGGTTGAAAACTGAGGAAGTAGTTCGCGACGCAAGATTTGCAACGGACCGACCGCCCGACCGCCCGACCGCCCGACCGACCGTCCGCTGATTCCTATATACCCCCTTCAAACTTCGTTTGGCGGGGGTATAACCAGCAAGCAAACATGAAAACTCAAGCACTCGAGCCTGGCATGTGAAAAAAGAGATGGAACCAAGAAAGTGATAACCAGAAGGAGACAGAGGATAGGAAGATGCTACAAGATGAGGAACATTGTCTCTCCATCTCTCTCCGAGGAGAAACTCACCAATGAGACCTCCCGGCACGGCAAACTGGAGGTCATTCTTCTCGGCAAACAAGGACACGATCTTGGAGAAGATGGGACGACACTGCAGCTTTCCCTCGCTGTCCTTGGAGACGATGCCCGGCCTGACTTCAATCTCTTGACCAACCTGGGGAGAGAGAGGGACAGGTGATCTATCACTTGGTCTACTCCCATTTTGTCTAATAGCCATTTACTCTCAACCTAAATGGTCTAATTCCGTTTCATTTACAACCAGTTCGTCTAATGACTACTAAGTCCAATTGCCACTTAGCCTCATTACCAGTTGGTCTATTTCCAGATGGGCTATGCCCATTTCATCTAACACTCACAGTTTATTATACAAAATGGGAAAAAGTAAACGGAGACAAAATTGCAATTAGACCATCTTGTCATTAGACGAAACGATGATTAGCCAAACAGGGAATTAGACAATGTGAGAAGTAGACCAAATGGACATTGGACGAAATTGATAGCAGACCAAACGAGTTTAGCTGTAGCAATGTCACACAAACTGGGAAGTAGACCATCTGATATTAGACCAAGCGACAATAAACTGGAATGACAGACCATTTTGGAAAAAAAACCTAAATGCTTCCACATGCAGCCCTCATTTCTGGTGAAAACTTCAGCATTGGCTGACTGACGTAAGGCATTTTGAGACGAAATGGCAAGTGTCCACATTGGTAAGTACGGGACAGCTTAATGACTTTCCGTTTCTAACCAAAAATCCTTTAATTTTCCATCCAAAATGTGGCATAACCACAAGAGTGATCTTCAAGATAAATGTCTCAAGGCTTGGTGATAAAGCAAATAATGATTCATGGCTATTCAGGTATTGCTGCTATTGAAGTAGAGGTTTCTTCACTCTCCTATAATCTAAGCATAAGGTCTGTCCCCTTTTTTGAACAATGGTAACAATCTAGTTCCCTTGAGGGAATACTAGTAAATATTATGGATTGTCAATGGAGACAAACCATACTTGGTCCCCTTTAATGACCGACCGCCAGACAGAAGCTTAATCTTTGCAGAAACATGGACCAAAAGTTTTGCATGCCTACAAAATATCAGCAGGGCCCCATTGCATAAAAGTTACTATTGTGGTAACTTTGCCATCCAATGGTAACTAACATGGAATTCTTGATTTTGATTGGCTGTTGAGTATTGTTGCCATGGTAGTTACCATTGGATGGCAAAGTTACCACAATAGTACCCTTTATGCAACGGGGCACTGGAGGGTTCAATACTTTCAGTCACTGGTTCACTTGAGATAACTCACTAACTAAACATAATCCCTCTCACAGTGTATTTGCCATGCATCGGTCCCCTTTGAAGAGTACTATCAATTTGGAACCACAAGGCACTGGTCTCTAGCACTTGGTTTTCAAAACCTGGCAATCAATTTCCGCACATAGGTTTTGGGAGATTCTATCTTTAAGACTCCAGGTTCCTACCTTTAAGACTCCTCGGAGAATGCTGCCTCCTGCCACGCCCCCTTTGAGGTCCTTGACCTCACAGCCAGGTTTGTTGACATCAAACGACCGGATCACTGTGAAAGACAGATACAAGGAAACAATCTGAAGTATAGTATGTCCAAATGGTATCCCATCCAAACCAAGGAAATTTGTAACTTTCATGGCATAGTGTGCCCAAACACAGGCAACCTCTGTTATAATGAAGTCCTCGGGACCAGCAGTTTTCTTTCATAAATCAAAATTTTGTTTAAAGAGTTGACCAAATAATTGTAGGACCTAAATTTGGTACTTTTTGTTGACGAAAATTTGTTATAACTGTGTTAGTTATAATTAGAGTGCACTTTATCATAGGCAGCTTTGCTTACACAAGGCTGGGTCAAAATTTCTCATCATATGCAGGGATTTTAGCTAACTCTGCAGAGATGTTCAGAATGCATTTTTCTGCATTTTCTGCGAGACGGCTTGTCATTCATGGATCTCTTGCACGCTGAGCTTACTACTTCAAAACATCCACAAAACAACAATGTTACATTATCACACACCGACATCTGCCAGTGGCAAGATGCGTTGGCTTATCCACGTTGGGTCGCCATCATCTGCCTCCTGGGTGTACGTAGGTTTTGACCTTTTCTTTTCTTTATTTATTTCTTTTCTTCTTCTTCTTTTTTAGCATTGGGGTTGGAAGTCACCTGGGCTGATTAACAGGGAATTGGTATCATTTGCTCTCCGTGAGTGCGTTTGAGTTTGATTTTTTTTATATTTTTCTCAGCAACTCTCTGCATCTATGTTGCAATCTTTGATATGCGCAAGTTGTGTCTTTCTAACAAAACGGACCTCCCTTCCATGACACATTCATGCGGCGTAGTCTTATTACCACTTAGTTAGAAAGGATGGTATACAAAAAAAAGGACAAAAACACAATCAAACAAAAAAACAAACTGTACACAAAGACACACAGACAGACAGACAGACAGACAGACAGACAGACAGACAGACAGACAGACAGACAGACAGACAGACAGACACACACACACATTACTGCACAGCAGGCCTCAGTGGACCATAAAGCCACGACCTTTTGGATGCATTAATACAGTAGCTGCCATGTTAATTTACTGAAAGAGCCAGCTTGTTGCCGGCAGTGTAATGGGTAAGCACTGACCTATGAGGCGCGGCTCCGACGTGAAATCTCTGACGGGGATGGGGATCTTCTTGGTGATGTACTCGCAGATGACCTCGATGTTGTGCTTCAGCTGGGCCGAGATTGGAATGACCGGCGCCCCCTCTGCCACTGTGCCTGCAAGAAGGTCGCAC
This sequence comes from Diadema antillarum, assembly GCF_040938485.1. Taxonomy (NCBI): domain Eukaryota; kingdom Metazoa; phylum Echinodermata; class Echinoidea; order Diadematoida; family Diadematidae; genus Diadema; species Diadema antillarum. Next base: position 5,873,340 of record NW_027270911.1, read on the forward strand.
AATGATTTGATAACTTACATGGGCATTCATGACACACATTGTACTCCTTTCGTCAAATCTCCATGACTGTTTCTCAACTCTGCAAGATGCATACAGCCAGAATTGCTGTTGTGGTTTTTTATCTTGCACTTTTGTAATTTCCATATTAAATCTTAAAATGGGTAGGAGAGAAACAAAGAACAGCAACACTTTGTGTTTCTTCCAAAAAAAAAAAATGATTGAATATATAGACATTCTTTTGTCCACATTTGCTATTTAAATACATAACTGACATAGATTTCTCTCAAACACATACTGGTTTGGAAATTCTCTTGTGCTTAACAGCAGTGCTATTTACGAGTCAACAATGCTTGTTCTGGTGCACTGCAAGTGCTGTATTTGATCATACATGAAAAACATGGAGCACTATCTCTATCCCCAAACTACTGTAGTTTTGTAGATTTTCTTAACAATTACGTGTTGGGAAAAAATTATCAAGTTAAAAGATCTGAAAATGCATTTCTATTGTGAAGTTGTTATGTTTTAGTCACGCATACATCACAGTTGGGGGGCACGGTCTTTCTCATACATTGGACCTTATCTGTGGAACAGTCTCCCACTTAACATCCGTCAGGAAACTTCGTACTCTCACTTCAAGACTCTAGTGAAATCATATTTGTTTAATTGTAGTTTTTGTTAATGTTAATGTATTATCATGTGGACTTGGTTTGGATGGTTGTACACAGTATGTGTTGAAGTACGCAGGCTCTCATGCGCCGAGAGTATCATTAATGATAGATACGGCGCATTATAAATGTACTTTATTATTATTATTATTATAAAAAAGTACCACATACATGCTCTGCCCGTGCCTACTGCATAGTACCTCCACATTAACGGAAGTGCATACTGTAAAACGAGGAATTTTCGCGTGCACTTTAATTTCGCGAATTTCGCGAGCGCCAAGATTCGCGAAATTAAAATGCACGCGATAGTCCTTGTTTACACTATCATGCATTGAACGCCAGTGGCACTTCTCGAAAATTTCACGCCACGAAGAAGGCTGCCGGTTCCAATTCGCGAAAAATTCATGCCGCGAATATATCATGTTTTACAGTAAGTGAACCACCAAAAATGTGACCTTACTTGACCTCCACATGCTGTACATTGGTGTGTAAGATCATGTCATTCATTTGTACGTAGTGTACAGCCAGCGTATGGACTCTACCGCTGGCCACAAAGTGTTTACACTTATATAACATAGGGAGAATCCATCAACTGAGTAGCTCAACTCTCCACAGAATTCAACCCATGTAACAATAAGTCTATTCTCCCTTCATGGTGTGAAAACCCACGCACTGAAAGCTATTAAAAGTTCATACACATTCACTTTCTAATCTTGCCTTAAACACGAAATAATAAAAGAAAAACAAAATCCACACATCATTGCAATTGTGAGAAAGCCACTCTCGTCACTTGAAAGCGGAATGATGGGGACCTGCCTCAACTAACAGCACTCCAGTCTAGATTAGACTCTTCTTCCAAGACATCACTTCAGCTTTGTGTCAACCACTTCAAACTCAAGTGACACAGAAGTGGCATAAATTCCTAATGAGTACCCTCCAACGTAATGAGTTTCTCTTGATGACAGCCATAAATATCCTAAAAAGAAAATGTTTTTTCTATCTGACACTGCCTCCCAGAAGCATCAAAATTCCAGCTAGCAGTAGATATATCCCACAAAATTTTCCCCAGGTATTTAACGTCGCATGATTCAACTCTTGAAGTCAGCTTTTGTTTGTTTGTCTTTATCCTGCTTTGGGTTTTGTCTTATCCTGCTATCTTTTTACTTCATGGTCAAGCCTTCTAAAATATCTGGAGTTCTGTTATTAAAAATATAACATCTTACAGTCTAAATATTGCATGATTCAACTCTTGAAGTCAGCATTTGCCTGTTTGTTTTTATCCTGTTTTTGGTTTTGTCTTATCCTGCTATCTTTTACTTCATGGTAAAGCCTGCTAAAATGTCTGGAGTTCTGTTATTAAAAATATAAGATCTTACAGTCTATATTTTGCAGAAAACCCCATTCCATTTAATAATAGTTAAATGGTCACAGCGAAATGTGGATCATTGTAAAGCATGTCATGGGTCTGTTTCTTCCACGCTTAGCACTTGGAGTCTCTCAGAACTGCATATTAATGTCTGAACACAATGGACAGAACTTGGAGGGATGGGATTTCTGACATGCTCTACAAAGATCCTCATTTCTCTTTGACCGCTGAAGCAAATCATATGGGGTTTTCCATAAGATTTGGGTAATAAGTAAATTGTATTTGGATTTATTCACTATCTTTAAAGTTATTGTTGAGGAGGGTCCAGTTGTAATGTACATGTAAAGAGGAGAGACTACGGTCATACCTTGAGTAAATTTGAGGATCTCCTCTTGCATGTTTAGTTTGGTGTATCATGTATACACAAGAAATGAGTTCATGGTCATACCTTGAACAAATTTCAGGATCTGTTCGTGTTGCTCCCTTGCCTGCGTCTCCTTCACCAGGTCGATCTTGTTCTGGAGGATAAGGATGTGTTTCAGCTTCATGATCTCGATGGCGGCGAGGTGCTCCGAAGTCTGGGGCTGGGGGCACGACTCGTTTCCCGCTGCAAACGGGCAAGAAACGATACATGGAATGAGCGGTTCACTGGGCACTGGCTTTATAGTTATAAAAAGCCACCCCAACACCTTGCACGCATTTGGATGTGGATAGTTCACGCATTGGCAAGATTCATTCTGTACCAATGCGGGAAACATTTGTGGCATCATGTGTGAGGATGCCTATATGCAATCTAGCTGTTCCAGCGCATGTCATGTGCGGGGCAGTTGCAGAAATCTTATGAACCAATTGAAACCTGGCAACTTTCTGTAAGAATGCTCAGGCAATATGAAAGATAGTTTTGAACTTTGAGCATGTTTAATTACATTTCACGCCCCCTCATCGCATTCTGTCCAACGTTTGAAGACCCCGCAGTGTGGGGAGACACGGACGGCTTGATTGAATCATCTTCACTCGCTGCCCACTCTCGGGTACATTTAAAAACTATGAATAGCATCCGTCGGTGAATATGTGCATCGAAGCATATGCTCAGTGGCAACAGTGAACTCCAGTTAAGATTCTCCGGCTATGTGTGTACGTACATAGAGATCAGTGGTAAAACTATACACAATCCCTTTACGGGGATTCCAGAATATATCCATGCCAGATCACCAGCCTTCCCACGCCACAGTGCCCCCATGCTGCCGGGTCTTTAAAAAGGCTAACCAAACATGGGTTTGTTTTACTAGTCAAGCACTCACCAATCAGTAGCAGCGCTGCGTCCATGACTGCAGCACCGTTCAGCATGGTAGCCATAAGAATGTCGTGACCGGGGCAATCCACAAAGGACACGTGCCTGGGGCAATGAAAAGGACCAAAGTGGTATACAAAGGAAAAGCTGTACATTGAATTTGGTTTGGGCAATACTTCTTCCACAGATATCATGAACAGTATACATCATCCACTTTACGCTGACATATTGGCAGTCGACACAAGTTAGCAACATCAAGAACATGCAAAGCTATCGCCTTTATTTAATGACAAAATGTGATGTTCATTGTTCTCATATTGTTGCCATAGTTGCTAATCACAAATCACTCGTGAAATTGTCTTTCTAGTCTTGATGAAGAAAACATCAGGCTTCCAAAATATAGGATGTATGCATTATCAAAAATATTTAGAGGCACCTCTGATGTGGAACTGAACAGGAATGCAACCTTTCAAGGAGTCATGGTCCATCAAGCTCCCCTCCTTCCCATGTAGTGAAGGCTTAAGGCGTTTGTTGACTGATACTTTGGCACTATCATTGTCAAAAATGACTTTTAATTTTGACCCATTCACAGATAGGGTGAATGATACACAAGAAGTAAAGTGCCCTTTGACCTTTGATGGTACACCATTGCTTTCTTGCCCTCAAAACACCCTGGCATTCGGGACATCAGGAATTGCAGTGGGATGAGACCGAGGCAGTACATGGTACACCGTCCCAATTACACTATTTTGGCATTGGTTCGTGTAGTAGCATAGGCCCTAAACATCTTGTATTTCTGCCATGTGTAATCTGTGTGCAGTCAACTACATGTATCTCAAACGTGGAAACTTTCCCTAATTAATTTCTTGCACTTATGAACGTATTTTTGTACACAATATCAATATGTCTCCAAAATATCTAAATACCAGCATTTCATTAGTTTAACAACAGATAGACATGGCAATGCAGTCTAATAGCAATGATAAATCAATGCAGGGGGAAATGAGCACACACAGAATTTTGTCATGCAGTACAGCATAAGTGATCCTGGCCTTTACAATGGGCATATACACATGGCTGTCTAAATTAGTCGAAGACTTCCTAGCTCTGCATCATAAAAGTGACCAAGATTCTTTGCCAAGTGGCAACCCCCAGTCTCACCTCTGCAGGCGGAACCTGCCGCTGCAGCCTGACCGGTCACAGAGGAAGGAGTCCTCCTTGTTGCTGCCCGCCGACCTGTAGCAGGCAGGCCGGGGACACGCCGGGCTGTCGCATTTATAAACCTGCACACACATGGAGGAATGCCATGCTATTAATTAGGGTTCTCAAAAAACCTAATAGCCCACAAGGCTAGTAAAACTTACTGTTACGCAAATAGTGCAGTAAATGGGCAAGAGCATGTTTCAAGTGTAAATGACTGTTCACTGGAGAAAGTGGGAGGAAAAATCTGATTTGCCACAACTAACAAATATGAGTCATATAAAATATTATCTTCACATACAATGTATCCTCAAAAGTGGATTCTTCTGAATCCTATGGCTTCCCTAGGACCAAATTATTGGACTCTACTTTGCCTCCTCCAACATGCTCAAAATGCCAAAACACAAAAGTATATTCTGATACCACCCTGAAACAAATACAATGTACAAGCAGAAGATTTTATCAAATGTCACCCTCTGTGTTTTATATGAGCACAACTGCCGATCTACAATTCAAATCTACTCCCCTATCAACTTCAATTAAATTGTAGATCAGCATCTAAGAAATGCAGAATACGACATTTGATGAAATCTGTTCCAACACATCTCCCAATGACATGGTAAACCTCTTTCCTTCACTTAATCATCCTTGTCCACCTTGGATAATCGAACACAACAATGTAAGAATTCGAAGCCTGGCTATTTATTCCAAATTTGTTGTGTCACTACCCACAAGCAGGGATAGCCTGGTGGTAGTGCCGCTGCCCAAAAAGGCAGGAAATGGGGCAAGCAGGTTCAAATCCCACATGACTGGTTCCATTTTTTTCCAAACATGTCTGTTAAAATTGTACATCAGCAGTTGCAATCTTAAACATACAGAAGGTGACAATTGATAAAAATCTGTTACAGCATATATCTCCCCCCCCCCCCCCCCAGCATGAATAATCCCTTTCACCAATAAAAACATGTCATAAATATAGGGTATGATACAAAGGAATAATAAATCCCAAAAATCAATTAAATCATGCAGGACTATGAGTTGACTCACTTTGGCATTTGCATATCCTAGTTTGATTGTGATATTTCGTTCCAACTCATTCTTGAATCTGACAGTTTGAACACCCGAGATGGCTTTGACGACGGTTGACTTTCCATGGGCCACATGGCCAATGGTGCCTGAATACATGAAAAGAAAAGGAAACTTTAAAACAGAGTGCAAATACTTTTTTATTCTGAATACTCTACTATGCAAAATATTAGTCAAATTATAGCGTATCCGGGCAATTACCCCCAGAGGGCAATTACCCCCCGGCTACATACTGGTTGGTGGTAAGGTTAGAGTAAAGATAGGGTTAGGGTTAGGTTTAGGGTTAGGAGTTTGGGTTAGGGTTAGGGTTAGGTTCAGGATTAGGATTAGGATTAGGGCCAGGGGAAGGGTTCGGGGTAATTGCCCTAGACCCTATTAAAGTCAATGCCTGAATGAAGAAGCGAGTTAAAGTTAACATGAATATGATTTCTAACCATATCAATGACATCTACAATAAAGTCAGCAGAATACAGTTTCCTCAGAAGAAATCTTAAAATAAGTTCAAGTCATCGGGTGAGAATGATAAGGGCGTTAACCCTAAAAAGACTGGGGGGGGGGGCCTAAAAGCCCCCCCCCCTCGACATTTCGCGCAATTACTCTGCAACACGCAATGCTCTCGCCGCGATGCTCTATGACTTTTTTCTTTCAAGTTTCCTGCACATTTTGACACCAAATTTGTGACGCCCGCGGGTACGGTTCTGAAGTTACATAACATTTTGTACATGCGTGTGAGGCTGAAAATGGCTCAAAAATGTGATTTTGTCTATAAGTCAATGCAAATTGAGTTTTTTCACATGGTTCATATAAATATGCTTATTTTTACTCTCAATGGCTAAAATTAATTTGTTTTAGGAGTATCATGCTTCAAAAAGTGTCTGCCACAAATTTTGTTTAAAAAAACAGCAAAAACAAAAAGTCGAAAAAACAAAGAAATACGTAAGAAATTCATGAAACAATAAAACAAAAAAGAAATAAATTTTGATACCCAATTTTTTTTCAAGTGCATTTGCTAAGAATGCCACAAAGAATAATTAGACCAAAAATGAGCACTTTTGGAGCTTTATTTACTGATTTAGATCAAAGAGTCTGATTTCTCTCATAAATTAGCATAATTAATCAAAATAAAATAAAAGAAGACTATTTTGGAAACTTTAAATATAAGATCTTGTAGATTACATCGCACACTACCATTGTGCAAATTTTCGCGGCAATCCACGGCCGAGATCTTAAGGGGGGGGGGGGGGGGGGGGGGCCCTTTAGGCCCCCCACCCAGTCTTTCGACCTACCAAAATAGCCCAGTCTTTTTAGGGTTAAGTTGCCACTAAACCCACAGTGTTCAAGACAACTTAACCCCCTCCTCATTCTCAATTGACAAAATATTAAAGATCAAGGAAAAAGCATACAAGGCTTTTGTAAGACCAGGACTTGAGTATGCTTCCTCTGTTTGGGATCCTGCTGCTCAGAAAAAAATATCAACAAGCTAGAGTCTGTACAAAGATAAGCTATTCGCTTTGTGCTTAACAGGTACACTATACATGCACCTTAACACATCAAGTGTCAGCTAGATGATCAAGACCCATGGCTGACAGCCCTTGGAACACAGCAGGAAGATATTGTGTCTCTCCATGCTCTTTAGGATCAACAATGACCATGCCCAATAATCAAATCGAAACTCATCCCACAACATGTACCCCCTTGAAAACGATGCTCCCAACAGCTCTAGCTTGTCACCTGCAGAACGCAATACAGGTGGTCATCTCTCCTACCAAGGACCACAAAGGACTGGAACAGCCTTACAGAGGAAGTACAATTGTAGTTGTTGCTTCACCCCTTGACACATTTACCAGCTGTATGTCAAGGGTCAGCAAATAACTAGCTGTCCCAATGGGATATTAAAAAAAAAAAAGATGGAAAAAAAGAATTTGTACAGTGTTAATAGCAGCTTGGCTAGTCAACGCAGGACAAGTCAAGCTAATCCAAATCCTCAGTGCCATGATAATCAACCCATTGATTGTGGGCATCTTTGGCAAGACAAGACAAGACAGGTACATTTCTGTGATAATACAAAATCCTTTTTTCAGGTCAGTTAACCAGACATGTCACGTCACTCACCAATATTTATGGTAGCTTGTCGGCTTATCACTTCCGGCGAGAGAGGATTCAGTTTTGAAGGATCCTGTGTAAGTGAAAATTGTTTCCAAAAGAAAACAAGAGAAATGTTGTAACATGATAAATACATACAGCAAGCTCAATATTCATAGCATTTGTTACACACATTTGAATTTTTAATGTGTATAGCTATATTGTAACTCACACTACTAATGAAGTCTTATGCACCACCATAAACATACTACAGTGAACAGTGCGCTCCCATAATAATTATTAAAATCCTTGTTTAAATGAAATGAAAATTCAGGTTCCAAAATCATCATCTACATGTATATCTTTATATTCACTGTCCAGCCATATGAAATTTCGATATAACGAAAGGAAACTGCTTGTCCTGAGGAATTTGTTAAAATGGGATTCGCCTGTATTTTTAGGAAATACTGTTTATAATGACTTAAATTATACTTCTACCAGAATGCAACATTCCTCCGTGATAATTGCATCACTTGATTAATCAATACAGAACTTCATATGTAACTGGTTTAAATGCTCTATGCATAATTATATCCACCTATCCTATGACACAATGAGCTTTCCATGAGATCTGGCTACTGACGCAACTTACGCTCTATCGATGAGCTACATTTTGAAAGTATCAAGAGTCTGTTCAAATGTTTTAAATATCAAACAGACAAATTTAATAATTGGTATCTGTAATTTCCCTACATAAGCTGAGCTGCATTTATTGAAATCAAAATATCATTGGAGCATCTGTTTCCCATCGCTCTATATATTACCCCAGCAATCAATATGTTGGTCTAGACATGGTGTGTGCAATTTGCTGATTGTATTTTAGGGAGCAAACAATCAAAAGATTCAACATTTAAAGCAACGATCATTCATAATATTCAGATACTAATTCTACATGGATATGACATACTCATGTACCGGTACACATACAAAGTACTCGCATATTCTACAATGAGTATAGGCAAGGTCAATAATTATGTTTCTACACTTGCTGCTAATGCCAGTGGAATACTAGAGTCTCTCTACATTTTATTGCATCCTGGTCAAAGATTCTGATGACAGCAGATCTTCAAGGATTCAAAGATGCACTCCAGCATCACAGAGACTCCAACTCTCCCGTTTTCGACGGGAGATCTCCCGCCGAAAACACATTTTTGCAAAATCTCCCGTTCTCCCGTTTGAGATTTAATTTCTCCCGCCCTGGCTCTGTGTCTCCCGTTGGAAAGGATTCCTTAGTTATTGCTATTGTATGTTGAAAAAAATAAGCCTTAGATAGCACCAGAGAGCATCTAGAACCCTAGGAACTTCGCGCTTCGCACACATCAACTTTGAGTCAGTCTCCCGTTTGCTAGGAGTTTCAGGCGGGAGAATCTCCAGATCAGAAGGTGCTTTGGGTTGGAGTCTCTGGCATCACCCCTGTTGAAGTTGTGATTCTGTGTTTATATTTGATCCAAAGTTTGTTTGTTCGTTCATTTGTTTTTTTTTGGTAGCATATTCAATCCAGGGCCCTGTTTTAGGAAGAGTTATAATTGATTATATTATCTATATAGTTGATTTCTATTTAAAGTACAGTACTGTAAAACCAGGAATTTTCGCGTGCATTTTAATTTCGCGAATTTCGCGAGCGCAAATATTCGCGAAATTAAAATGCACGCAAAAGTTTTTGTCTACACTACATGCATTGAACGCCAGTGGCAATTCGCGAAAATTTCATGCCACGAAAAAGGCTGTCTGCTCCAATTTGCGAAAATTTCATGCCGCGAATATATGATGTTTTACAGTATACAGGTGTATGGCAGCCTGTGTGGTAAGGATATGTATAATCGATTATATCTTTTGATAAAACAGCGCCCAGGTCAATTACCAATCAGATGGTCCTGTTGGCGAAGACAAGATACAACAACGGTGTATGTCTGCATTTGTTTGTTTAATGTTTGTTTGAATATGAGAGACTCATTGCCACTCACTGCACTCTGCTCAACCAGCAGGGCAGACACTTGTGAGAAGCAGGAAGGACCAGAGAACTATTGTGAGCCTAGTTTTTCTCTCCTTGCATTATCCCATTCAAATCTAGTGAACATTAACATATTTCATTACATAATTACACATCATCTCAGGAACAAATCCAGAGACTCCAACCCCAAGCACCTTCTGATCTGGAGATTCTCCCGCCTGAAACCCCTAGCAAACGGGAGACTCCAACTTGATGTGCGCTGAGCGCGAAGTTCCTTGAGGTCTAGGGTTCTAGATGCTCTCTCACGCTATCTAAGGCTTATTTTTCAACATACAATGAAATTAAGTACAGTAAGAAATCATTTCAAGAGGGAGAAATTAAATCTCAAGCAGGAGAACGGAAGATTCTGCAAAAATGGGCTTTCGGCGGGAGATCTCCCGTCGAAATCGGGAGAGTTGGAGTCTCTGCAAATCTAGACAGAAAAATCCGTCTGCGAGAGCAGAAAATCATTCAGTTCCCCATTTCTAACCTTTTGTCTAGATCAGACGTCATCAGCTTCCAGCTGCGCGCTGCGCGGCGCTCGCCTGAGCAGAGCATACGCTTTCTTAGAGCACGCAAACCTCAAATACATGTACATGTACAGTGTACAAGCAGCTAGCAGCTTGAACTCCCAAGTTCATTGACCCTTTCTGCAAAGAGAAAAAAAAAAATCCATGAAAAATTCCTGGATCACTACCAAAATCTTATCTTCTGTTCCTTGTGTCATTTAAAAATACCAACCAAGTTTTCATGGAAGTTTCATCCAAATCTGTACACAATCACAACTTTTTTGAGTTTTATTCTGCAAACTTTTACCTAGCTAAATGTTTTTAAACACAAACTTAACAATCAAACCACCTGGCAACTACCAATGCCGATGAAAACATAAACACCTGTAGACCTACATTTGATAAGGTCTACACATTTGTAAGACTAAAGCAGCTGGTATATCGGGATGATCAATATACTTTTTTTTTGGGGGGGGGGGCCAACATCCCCTTTATTTAGCATTGCGCGTACTGAATGAACATTCACGTGCAGTGCGCATGGGACTTTGCGCAGTGGTTTTGCATTCTTCACTGGGGACTTTAAAGTTAATGATGCCGACATATTCCTGAAAAACCTGATAAACAAGATCAAGCCAGAATGATACCTCACTGGTCTGCAGGTTATAAATGCACCACAATATAGGTCTATGTGCATTTCACACGTTTATTTAGTAGTAGTATGCCTAATTTTTTTGTCAATGCAATGGAGGGTAGATCCTACTATACTAGACTAGTGGTTTCAAAACTACCAGTGCCACCAGTGACTACGGCGCAACTATAACTGCGTCAAAATAACAACCCATGCCATGCGTAGCTAGTTGTAGAAGCAATTATCTTGGAGCGTGTACAGCAACTCGCATTTTCAATGAGTGTTTATGAATGAAGAGTATTTTCTTTAAATTTACATGTGAGTAAAATTTCAGGCAAATTGAGACATATCTTATTAAAGCATCTATTGATTAAAAAAAAAAAAAAAATAGGGTGTCGATGTATTGGACATCCTAACCATACGGTACCGATACCGTACAGCTAGCTCACACCGCACCGCTCTTCACAGCTGCAGCCATCGTACACAAATGCGGTCTATCTGGGAAATGGGCACGGGCGTGAAGTCGATCGTCGAGACAGCGACAGCGACGACCCATTGTCTTCTCAAACCGTGTTATCTTCACACACAAAGGGTCAAATTATAAATACCAAAACACTAATAATTACCAAAGTATCGAGATTCTGCTCCGCTAGGTGGGGATTCATCGCTGTTTCTCCGGCCATTCTGACTGCTTTCCTTGAACGCGTTGTATAACATACAGCCTACAGCGGCGTTCTTTTAGCGCATACGTATTTTACACAGAGCGCATTGACATGTGTGCTGCATGTAATATCTAACCTTTGACCTCAGCGGCGGAAGTTGAAGTGGATGATGAAATCAGCGGCTAGGAGGATCCACAGAACTCTAGAGTTCTGTGGGAGGATCACAGAACAGCGAGAGGTTCTGGGTTGGGATATACGGAAGCTTTAAAGTGCCATTCGACTTGGAGACTTGGCGAGATAATTTATCTTGTCAAGTCAACATAATAGCTCTATCATGTCGACTTATCAACTTTATAAGTTGACATGGAGACAAAAATTATCATGTCAAGTCGACATCTAAAAGTTACATGTCGTCATGGTGAGATAAGGTATCTTGCCGAGTCAACATCGAAAAAAGTTACATGTCGTCATGGTGACATAATGTATCTTGCCAAGTCGACATCTAAAAAGAATACATGTCATCATGGTGCATAAGGTATCTTGCCAAGTCGACATCTGAAAAAGTTACATGTCGTCATGCCTACATAACGTATCTTGCCAAGTCGACATCTGAAAAGTTACATGTCATCATGGCGACATAAGTTATCTATCCAAGCTGATATCTAAAAAGTTACATGTCGTCATGGTGACATAAGGTATCTTGCCAAGTCGACATCTAAAAAGTTACATGTCGTCATGGTGACATAAGGTATCTTGCCAAGTTGACTTACAAAAAATTACATGTCGTCATGGTGCATGGGTCATCAAGCATCCATTGCATTGTCTGTACATAAGAATTTCCCTTTTTCTAAATTTTCTTGAAAGCTACATTTTTTTTCTACCCTATACTCTAAGGAGTTGTTTGACAAAAAGTGACAACTGTTCTAAATATACTCAGAGTTTAAGATGTGAAAATGCATACTCTGAAAAAATGAGAAATTTTGTGTAAAATGTCAATGGAGAAATACTCCTAAAAATACTGTGATTTCATCAGTATTGCCATTTTGCATAACTGACAATGAAGTACTAGATAATGTTAATGAGTGTAGTTTCCTTATTCACTCATGATTAGATCAATTATTTTTTTTTTAATTCATCGTCTTCCATACAGTGTGTTCCTAAAAAGGAAAGGCAAGTTCAAAAGTCAACTGAACAATACATAGTTTTTTTTTCTTGTAATTTGTATAATGGAATAAAAAGTGGCTCTCCATAAGCTTTGATTTAACACCTTGCTTGCGTCAACGTTGACATGAGTTAGAGAGTTAGGGTTCTTTGAAACTTGGAAAAAGTAGATGTTGTATCATTTTTCCTCAAAGAAACCTTACTCGATCTGCAACAAAACTCATGGCAATGTTGACGCAAGCAAGGTGTCAAATTTAACTTAATGAGCTACTTTTTAATCCAGCACACAAATTACAAAAAAAAAAACAACTATGCATTTGTGATATAATTTGCCTTTGAGGTTTGGTTTCCCTTTTTTAGGAAACACTGTAGAAACACCGGACTGACTTGGGTGGAATTCCCCTTTTATCGAGGACTGCCATATAGGCATGAACTGGGAGATAATGCACCCCTTTCAGACACAAACTAAGGGTTTAAGGTAGCTAATAATACAAACTGCGAACAGACTGTATTTTCTGCTTGCAAAATGGGCAATCTCTTCCTTCATTCTCTTCAAGGACTGTGCTGTATGGAAGGCAGAGTGTGTGCCCACATTAAATGAAAAAGCTGTCTTTCTTTCTATCACAGCATATCCCACACAATCCTTGTGATTCTGGCTTGATCAGGACCTATAAAAAGGGTGAGAGAAGATGAGGAGGAAGATGATCAAAATTAATACCATGGTATATATTTTACAAAAAAATGAAATCAAAACCATCAAATATAACAAGTGAATGCGTACACGTGTGTGTGTGTCCGTCCATGCGTCCGTGCGTCTGTCCGTGTGTGCTCAAATGTTAGAAAATGCTACTTCTCCATCATTTCATGGCCGATTTTGATTTTGATTGTTTTATCTGATAGGGCTTGGTTAGGGCTTCCAAACTTCTACACGAAATAGTGAAATTCATTAATTATGCAAATACATGCAAATTTATTCAGCTTGGATAGATAACTTATGTCACCATGATAACATGTAACTTTTAAGATGTCGACTTGGCAAGATACGTTATGTAGGCATGACGACATGTAACTTTTTCAGATGTCGACTTGGCAAGATACCTTATCTCACCATGACGACATGTAACTTTTTAGATGTCGACTTGGCAAGATACATTATGTCACCATGATGACATGTAACTTTTTAGATGTCGACTTGGCAAGATACGTTATCACACCATGACGACATGTAACTTTTTAGATGTCGACTTGGCAAGATACCTTATCTCACCATGACGACATGTAACTTTTTAGATGTGACTTGGCAAGATATGTTATGTTGCCATGACGACATTTATTTTTTTAGAAATCGACTTGACATGATAATTTTTGTCTCCGTGTCAACTTATAAAGTTGATAAGTCGACATGATAGAGCTATTATGTTGACTTGACAAGATAAATTATCTCGCCAAGTCTCCAAGTCGAATGGCACTTTAAAGCTTCCGTAGGGATGGATACTGAAGATCCTACATTTTTAGTCAAATTTAGAATCCTTGAGCGTATCTAAGAATGAGTGAAGAACTGCCGAAGGTCCTGAATGTAGTGTGCATGCAGCAGGCCCTACATTATGGTTGCTTTTTTTTCTCTCATCATAATAAAATGCAAAAATCATACAAGGTTTGAATTCAACCGAGGAGAGTAATAAGAAGACTGTTTGAATAAATATGATAGTTGATAGCAATTCATTCATCTTCCGGTAAATTATATGTGAGATCATTATAGCTCTATGCTTGTTACTTGTTGAAATAATCCCAAACTGCAGCTCAGTGAAGCTATGCGTATGCGTAAATGCGTATGCTCAATTCTATTATTTCTATTTTTCGCCCTTTTCTTGGAAATTGACTTAAATTGAAGAAACCCGGAAGTGGCATCAGAAAGTTGCGCTGATGACTTTTTTGTTTTGTTTGTTTATGTTTTTGTTTTTGTTTGTTCAGTTGTTTGCTTGTTAGCTGATGAAACCCGGAAGCAGCACCAGAAATAATCTGCTCCCTTAAAAAAAAAAAAAACAAACAGACAAAAAACAAAAAAACAAGCAAACAAACAAACAAACAAACAAACGTGGAGACGGCGGTGTCTGTGTGTGTGTGTGTGTGTGTCTGTGTCTGTGTGTCTCTGTGTGTGTGCGTGTGTGCGCGTGTGTGTCAGAAGTAAGCTTTGCTATTTTAATTCCTATTCTCTTTTTACCTCCTCCAAGGGAGGAGGCTATATGCTTTCATTTGCGTTGGTTTTTGTTTGTTGGTTGGTTCGTTGGTTGGCTGATTGTTTTTGTGCAAAATAACTCAAAAAGTTGTGAACGGATTTGGACGAAACTGCATGAAAAGTTGATGATGACACAAGGAACAGATGATTCAATTTTGGTATATTCGGGAAGTTGTTTGGATTTTGGAAGGATTGTTTGGTTTGTTTGTTTTTTGAACCTAATTGGGAGTTCAAGCTGCGCGTATTTGAGTTTGCATCCAAAAATCTGTGGATTGCATGTGAAACGTGCTGTGCTCGGGCGAGGTGCCGCGCAGCTGGAAGCTGATGACGTGCACAACAATCAGCATTGTGTGTAATAGTGTATGGGTGGAAATTTGCTGTTTGACGGATGTCTGTGCTCTCAGAGTGCTTACCTAGTTTTTGTGTTTTTTTTTTTTCATTTGTGAGATTTCTGTAAGCTAAAGTTTTTTTATTATTGTTCTTGCATGCGTTGGCTACAATTAACCCGTAAATGCATCCTCCGATAATTTTAACCGCATTGTTGGAAGATGATATAGGCCTGATTATAATGCGGACAATGCAATAAAATAACGTTCACAAACTCTGAAAAAAATAATACGTATACTCTTTTTGTTCCTCCTCCTCCTTCTTCTTCTTCTTCTTCTTCCTCCTCCTCCTCCTCTTCTTCTTCTTCTTCTAAAGATCAAATATCTTTAGTATTATATACAATCCGTATTGAATTAATGAAAGGGGTATATCCTATAGTGAGTATGACGAGTAGACCTATACACTTGGGTTGAGAACTCCGTATACGTTTACGTTGGTGGCGGGTCAGAACTGCGAAGGAGACAGACCATTATTCTTCTCATCAATAGTTTATGGAATGATAAGCATTGATAAGACTTCAGTGGGTAACGGTCACATAGCTGTTATACTTTTTTTAAATGCGAAAAAAAATATCGTTTTTGTTATAAATGTTAAAAGATATCAAAAAGTCATAAGACCATGCCATTCTCGATTTGTGCATGCAGTTTGCATTTGGGGAATGATGAATGGATAGGGCATTTTATTTTCTCAAACTTTCATATCTACTTTATCTACCTATATTTCAGTTTGTATACGTTTGACGTAAACAGATCCTCTGTATATAAACACATGACAATGTATCTGAGCACAATTGTCGCTGTTCGTTTTTCGTGGCAACCGAGAGCATAAAATTCTGCCAAATTATGAAAAAGGCAATCCTATATTCCTCAGGCGCGGAGCAGTAATTTCGGAGCATGCAGTTTCGCGCTATCGTCTTCATGGAGAGCCATTCATCTTAATTTGGGACATGAGCATGCTAAACAATATTAACATCATTGGGAGAGGATGAAATCCCACCGGTTTTCTCGATAAGCTTTTTCTTCTTTCTTTGACGATCTTACAGTCCATGGAGCACATGGAGGTGCGTAGGCCCTACAATTTTTATCACTGACATGTTGATTTTCAACTTTGTTCCAACACGCAAATTATGCTGACATGATATCAGTGTGTAGGAGTAGCAGTGTCATGATATCATTGCCATGGAAACGTCTTCTTTTCGTCTTCCTCCTCCTCCTCCTCCTCCTCCCCCTCTTCATCCTCCTTCCGAACCACGTACAAATGCACATGTACACAATTGGATTTTAGATAGCAGATCATGAGTGAGATGAAACATATAGTGTAACGGTTTTACACGCTCAAGAAGTGTGATTTCACGGCCGGCGGAACCGGGGGAGGGGGATGGGGGGTGGGGGTGGGGGCAGGGGGCTTCCCCCCCCCCCCACACACACACACATTTTTGAAGAAAAAAAATAGAATGAAACCTTCGAGCGAGATAAGGGTCTTTTGTGTTTTTGTGTTTTTTGTTTTGTATTGTTTTGTTGTTGCTGTTGTTTTTTTTTTTGTTGTTGTTGTTGTTGCTTGACAGCTGAAGAAGACACCCGGAAGTGGCACCCGATGTTGCGATGAAGGCCTATTTTCCTTTTTTGCTTGTTAGCTCATGAAACACCGAAACACGGAAGTGGCCCCCTCCCATTTTGAAAACGTGGCGCCGGCCATGTATGCATATATTGGGAATTTTATGCAAACTGGTATAGTTGAGGTGATGGTGTCCCATGTCGATACCTCGCAAGTCTCCTGTTATTATAACCTGCACGCATATTATCACTAAATGTCCTCTTTTTTTTATACATGAAAAGAAAAGGAACAAAGCATATTATCTTTCGCATAACCTTAGTGTCTGTTGCAAGTAGGCCCACCTATATAGCGACGATGATTTATATAAAGGGACAATTTGTAGCTGCTATATATTATCATTAAATCATAATCTTAAGAACTGAATGATGGGGCCTGGGACACCATCCCTCATCTTAATCATGATAAAGTTCTGATTGTGAAACATGCTAAATTTAAAGTTTCGTGGGATTCATTTCATGCCTGATATTGAATAAAACCTCTGCCTTTCTGCCTTTAGTATAACCATTATTTCCCCCGCAAAACAGGTCAAATTGTGAAGGGCTCGTGCACTGTAAGTCCTTCATTACGTTCACAGAATATTATTGTGGCATTATACGGTAAAACAAAGAAACAATTATTGTCTCATCAAAGGGCACGTTACTCAAGTGGTTCCCTAGAGACGAGTATAAGAGGGAAATTGTGTGGTGCTCTTGGTATACCCAGTCTCCTTATGATAACAATATAGACTATATTATTAATATAAGATTTTAGGTTATTAGTGCGGAAGTTTACAGAGAATAAAGATGTGAGGTTACATGTATTTTTTAGGGTAAATTTTCATTGAGTGTTTGTATAAGTCAGCAATATTACTCAAGAAGTTATGAATGGATTTTAATCAAAATGATCAGGATTGATCTACTGATTATAATGGGGATCCAAACCATGATTCGGATCCAGCTAGCTGCTATTGTTGTTGCGCATCAAGCTATATGTAATACATCATGGCGTTGATGATTATTACAAACACAATGTTGGAGCATCGGAGAAAACTTACTTATTCCCTTTTGCATCCAAAGCATGAAATTTAGAAAAGCTGTCTGCTGCATGGAATGTTTCAGGAGGTTGACAAGTTTGAGTCATGTACGGTATCCCATCTCTCACATAAAACCTGTGCATGCAGTGTTATAGTACATCCGAAGAGCAGCTGTCATAGTGGAATCTGATACGGCAAGCTGATGCTAATACAACTTACCGTGTCCATGTAAATTGCAATTCCCCCTTTGCATTGACACCTTCCTTACATATAGAACTGTACAATGTTTGCTGGTGGTATATTATGGTGTAATTTAGGAAAAAGAATTAATCAGTTTCATCCAAAATCTTTTTGCTACAAATCAGCGAGCTTTTTAGAGCTCAGGACGCGAACGCTATAAGACAACGCAGTCATTGGACAATGGAAACTAGTGTCTCGCACATGATGCACAATACATTTCTTTCTTCTTTTTCTATTCTTTTTTTTTTTGCCTAATCACTGTCGCAGTTCTAAAGCTTGCTAATGACTACAACCATGACAACGCAGTAAGCATCAGCTGAAATGGTTGCAGAAATTACCGATTAAAGAACAGTCTATAGTACTTTTTGATGTTATGCATAATGCATGGTTGTCCACAATGATGTAGTAATCATACCAGTAGATCATTTTATTTAGACGCCATGGTAGCAGGAGTTTCAAATGACATACGATGAGTTTTACGAGAATAAGAAACCAGTTGCCCAGTTATAAATGATTAGTTATATTAACCTATAGAATGTTTCTTCTGTCACTTTCATACTGGCCTATATCCTAATTACAAAACACTATAACTAAAATAGAGGAATTTTACATCTTGGTGGCCCTCTTAGTAAAGATCTGAAATCAAACTTTGAATGCCTTTTAGGATTGATCCATTGACCATACTCTTTGCATTACAATATAATATAATTTCTGTGTTTCTTGTATCTTGTGTATAGTGAGATTACCATTGTGGCGGCAGTGATCTAGGCCTACATAGGTATACTATTGGCTGACTTGTCAAAATAAGCAATACTTTGCTCAAATTTAATATGGCATGTGAATTGAAATATGGATCATTGGTGTGCACACGTCGTCCCATAAAAAAACAACAACAAACAAATATCACATAAAAACACACGATTTTCACCATCATTTTATGAGAAATTGTATATCACTT
Source organism: Diadema antillarum (assembly GCF_040938485.1). NCBI lineage: Eukaryota > Metazoa > Echinodermata > Echinoidea > Diadematoida > Diadematidae > Diadema > Diadema antillarum. The sequence continues at coordinate 5,892,487 of NW_027270911.1, forward strand.
CAGATAATAATGGTACACCCACTTCGGCGAGCCTCTAGAATATCTGAAAAGCCTCAAGGACGTTAGAGTTGCATCATCCAGATTCGGAGTCAGCACCCTCGAAGTCAACCGACGGCAAAACAAGGTTCAGCCTCTGGCGCCCAATCACAATGTGATGTTTGAGCTCTCCGAGGGCCTCCTATACTTTCTAGCTTACATTATTTTCATCATTTTGTAATCATCGCCATTGTCATAAAATTGTTATTATCATTTTAAGTTTATGAAGATTCTAGGTTATGAAGATTACAATTGAGACGGGCACACACACTTTACGCCATAATACTGAATGTATACTCGTACATGTCTTTCAAAAATTGTCTATGTAAAAGTTGAATTGATAATGTATCACCTTGTATTATGTATTTCCTTTTTGTGAATTGAAAAATGATTATTTGAATTGGATTGAACTAAATTGAACTGAAGTGAATCAGAAGACAATGTTAGAGAAAAAAGACAAATAAGAAATCATGTGCGTAACACTAAATGATGCATATAAAAATGTGTCGCCAGACAGCACATATACCGGGCGAGCTCACCAAGTGTATTCTATTACATACGTCTTCCATAAATCGCTGCGCTGCAAGGGCGTAACCCTTGATCAATGGCTTGCTGACGTAATCTGGAATTTGAGCCAAGGTAAATTCAGGAATAAGATGATTAATCCTAAAAATACTGAAAAATGCTAATCAAATTTGCCTCTATTATTTAAAAAAAGTGATCAATGAAAAAATGAAATGAGTAGCAGCGGTGAAGTCAAAACAAGCAATTATTTACATGTATTTAGTTAACATGTTATCCGATGTTAAGGTTCACGGTTTTAACAAGTTATCAGTCCTTGCAATGATGTGATCTTTTGAACTAGCTCTCCTCATTATGGTAGAACGGTCACCTGACTATTGTGATACCGAAGAAAGTTTTCAAAATGTTTACCAGATAACAGAATTTCCGAACTATTTAGAGAAATAATATTATATAAATAATATATATTATATAAATAATATTATTATATATTATATAAATAATATTATATAAATATAATATAAAATAATGATAATTGAGAAGACTGCACTGCGTGTTTTTGATGCGCTTCCCTCTCTTTCTTCATTCAAATCTGAAGTGTCATTCACCTCACTTGATCTTATTGTGACGTAAATGCATTGTTGTCTCTCACCTACTCTCCCTCTCCTCCTCTTTCCCTATCTCACATCACACTCTCCTTCCTTGTCTTCTCTCGCCCCTCCCCCCCCCCCCCCCATCTCCCTCTTGACTGAGTACCAGTCTCAACACAATGTTCCGACCTGCGTCAGTTTCGTGTGAGAATCAGCTGCGGCAGACCACTTCGCTGGATGCGGAACCTCTCGCACGGTAAGATCAGTCGACATGTTGCGCTTAATAGTCATGTATCCCTCTTTTGGTTGTTTATATCAGATTGTATACAAATCAAAAAAGTATATCTAAAATAATAATTAGATCAAAGAATGGCACCTTTTATACTTATCCAGGCGACATTCCTTTGCATTTCTCGCTTTAAAGAAAAACTGATTTACTATGGATTTTTGTTTGTTGCATCACTCACTTTCTTCTATTCGATACTTTTAAGAGTGGAATATTAAACTTAAGATATAGAAAAAATGAGGTAGAAGAAAATGTGCCAGACTCATGGCGATGTCTGTAAGGACAAAGAGACGATGTGTTATCAAGTGCAACGAAGAAGCAATACCACAATGCCAGCTGACGAATATATTAAGTAATCACGCCGCTTTTCATCGAATTGATGATTGACGCTGATGTGATCGCATCTGGTATGTGAGTTTTCATCTTCTGTCATTATTATTATTATCATTATTATTATTATTATTATTATTATTATTATTATTATTATTATTACTATTATCATTACTATAATTATCATTATTACTATTAGTAGTAGTAGTAGTTATAGTAGTAGTATAGTAGTAGTAGTAGTATATACTAGTATCATTATTACTATTATCAACATTATTACTACTATTACTATCATCATCATCATCATCATCATCATCATCATTATTATTGTCAAGTTGTAACACTCTATTATATTCCCTCTCATTAATTGGAGTGATCCTCTTACTTCTCATCACGCACACCAAACTGGCCCGACTTCAATTCAATCATAGTTTATTTCCAATCATCGAAAATAAAAAAACATAGTACAAAGTATACATGTGTTGAAATAAGGTTCAAACGTTTGCAAAAGATTCATGTAATATATATACGAGACAAATTATAGAACAACATATAACATGTACAATATTTAGGAAAAACACTGTATAAATTCTTCGTGGGCGAGCGGAAAATAAATTCGATTATGGAAAATAGTGATCCACTAAAAAGCAAAGCTTGTCGGACGTGGATCGCTAGATAAATAATGAGTAAATTATATACTATTCTATAATAATATACATGTAATTATTTTGAGATACACCGGTTGGGAAAAATATATAGAATATAGAATACTTACAAAACGATGATCTGAATAAGCTGTTTTAGTTCGACTAAATCAAAACCGTCTTCTACAGATTTTCAATTTCAAAGTTTTCTGTATGTCGTCTATAAAAAAAAAAATAAAATCACTCGCTGTGTACTAGATTAGCCAAAAATTGATCAATCAACCGGACGCTTACTGGAACATGTCGTTTACATATCAACTTTATGGAAATTACAATGTAAAACTGGAGGCTATTGATATTAATGCGATGGGCTCGCAATGTATTCAAAATTTCATGCAGATAATGCCTAAGAAAAGGATTTTCCCAAAATACAAAATGATAATGAAGATTATTCGGCCTTGTTTTGCAGCCGGAAACAGCTAACTCAAATATGATTTTTAAAAAAGTCTCTTTTAGCAGGTGGAAGAATTGCAAATTGATATAGAATGACGTTGAAAAGGCATGCAGAAGAAACTTAAATTACAAAATTAATTCCCATATATGCCATCAGCATTGAACGCCTATGAATCACAATATTTGAAATATTTCCTCATCGGCATACAAACAACATTAAAGTTTGATGTTACTGTTATTAAGATTATTGTATTAAGGTACAAGGATTTTTACCCACATAATGGTATAATGCAACGATATTCATCGCCATTGCTATAATGGAGCATCATTAACAAAATGTTACGGTTAAAAATAGATTTATCCATGTTCTTGATCGGGTAGAAAGCCACCCCAACAACCTTTTCTTAGTTCAAAAATAATAATAGTAGAATATTCTGACAAAGACAGACACTTTGTTCCAATCTGCGTCATGCGCATAGTATTTATGTCAAAATCACAAAGAGGCACGAAAGCCAACTGAATTTTTACGCGGGAGATCATCACTGATTAGCCAGGATCGTTAGCGGTCAACCGTAGCTATCGATCTCGCCGACGTTGTTGGCAAGAGCGTGTTTTGGTGAAATATGAATTAAGTCTGGATGATACTATGGAGCTTCTATACTCGTAGTAGCTCCATGATGATAAATAATCATATGCCGCTGTTCAAAGATAGTCACAGCGGAGTGACCTGGGAAGTTAATCTGCGAGAAGACGAAAACTGCATGCAGCTGTGATAATTTCGTGATGATCCTTCAGAACTCTCCTTGAAATAGGATCATTAATGAATAAGACCTGCAGTCATCACTTAAAGGAGACCTCCGGATGATTTTCAGATTTTTACATTTATGAACAACAATAAATTATACTGAGGACAGAGTTTCAGAATTTATGATAATTGGGATGAAGAATAAGAATATTTTCAAAATTTAGAACAAATTGCAATGAACAAGGATGATGACATGGCAGAGTCACCATAAGAATGCATGAGATGGGGCTCAAGGAAGAAGAAGGCATGCATAGATTATACACAGGTGAACTCTCAAGCAAGCAGTATTGTAATGGAATCACACTGCTACATTTCTGAAATATGTGAACCTCCTATGTCATCATCCTTTTTCGGTGTAATTTGTTTAACGTTTTTCAAAGTATTGTTTCTCTGCTCAAGAACCACAATAAATTCCACAAATGTATACATGGAGTTGTCGATTTGTGTACCACATGGTGTGAAATTATGAAAATCGTCTGGAACGCCCCTTTAACATTGTTGCAACAATAAATTCAACTTTGATTTGCTCTGTCAAAATCCCCGATGGGATAAAGCATCTGGTCGTTTGCAAGCCATTATTGCCGACCAATTATTGCAAGCTGATTACGCAGTACCCGCATAGGCGGGGACAAGATTGATCAATTTTTAGTAATCAATATACCTTGGTCCAATGAAATGCAGCAAGGGAATTGACACAAATTTGCACTGGCTCGTAGACTATAGGGAAAGAAAAGCGGGTAATAGAAAACAGATCAGGGAGCGCAAAGCACCAATCTGCAACTATCGTGACTATAACTTATAAGAAAGGAACGTCATCTATTGCATTAGACTTTGTATGCATGCAACATATACACACTAAGCCCACTATACAGAAAACTGCTGAAAGCGTAGTGACAAGCAGCATTTTAGATATGGGAATATTATTGGATTCTATACTGTGTCGAATATTGTGTCTGCATATAAAACATGATCACGTAGTCAAATTTCTTACCATGAGCAGGTGATAAGTAAATACACTTTCAAGAAAAAAAAGTAAGAATAGATGAAAAATGTACGTCTTCTATTCTTCGGAATGGTTGCAGATCTTAGGCTAGGTAAATATTGACATCATAGTATACGGATGTAGTCTATCAACTTGGACTTTTTCTTACTCTCAATTAATTTGTGTGAGGACTTTTTTAATTACTCCAGCGTAATCTTTACAAATTTAGACGACAATAATGATATGTTTTGTTGTTGTTGGTTTTTTTTTTGCAATTTCTAGCGAAACTTGAATCTCACGATCAGATCTCAAAGATCTCCAGCTTATCTTAAGATCTTCTAAATCTTGAGAACGTTATAGTAAATAGTTCTTGCTTTTGTTACAGAATTCTCACAGATACACAAAAGGAGAAATCACTTCTCAAGTATATACCAGTAACATTCGAACTGGTATAGGATACAGGACGGTTGACCTCAGATGGATCAATTTCATGTACCAAACTTTCCTCATGCGACTCCAAATGCATCAACGACCTACGAGAACGAAACTTGGCTAACCACGACCGTCGCTGCGGACCAACCTATGGACATCGTGATGGCCAACCCGGCGAAGATTCAAACCTATCTCACCATCGTCACGGGCCTCTTCTGCAACGTCATGGCCGTGGTCGTCTACACGCGACCAGGGTGTGGTCGAAGACTCACTCCGTTCACTCTCCTCATCACCACGCTCTCGTGGGTCGATCTCGCCGCCATGCTGTCCTATCTGGTGCGGAAGGGCGTGAATACCCTCATCCCAGACGCGACGCATTCCGCTTACTGCGATCTCTTCGGGTTCTTGACCAACTTTTACCCCATCGCCTCGGGCTGCATGACCGTCCTGCTCTCGGTCGAGCGCTACACCGCCCTCGTGAAGCCCTTCAAATACCAGAACCTGTTCGGGGTCACCAAAGTCAGATGCATGACAGTCGTAATGTTGTGCATGTCTGCATTGATTGCATCGCTACCGTTTTTGAGGATCGGATCTTACCAGAGGGTAAGCTTATTAGCTAAAATTCGATTTCATTTGATTTGATTTGATTTGATTTGATTTCTGCATATTCTTTTAATGCGAGAAAACCAGTTGAAAACTGAAAGTTACTGATTAATATTTGAACAGTGAAAATACACAGAAACAATGGAATGATTGACTTATCTAATGTGCAGCACAGTTTTTCTTTATGTAATACAAAATAATACACGGAAGCCTTCAAAGATTTCATCGAAAAAATGTAGCTACAAACGGCAGTTTTTCTACTGTAAAATGTCAAAATTTTCAAGCTCGCTCTCTTCGCTCGCTCGCAGTGAATCGATATGCAATTCACCTGATGTTGCTGCCAGTAATTGTCAGCAGTTGCGCCCGGTGGCATGCGCTAAACCCCCCACCTTTAATTTATGAGCGAAAAAATATGGCTAAGAACGGCAGTTTTTGGACTGTAAAATGTAAAATTTTCAAGCTCGCTCGCATTTAATCGTTATGCAATTCCCCTGATGTTGCTGCCAGTAATTGCCAGCAGTTCCGCCCTGTGCGCCCCCTCCCTTAATTTCCAAGGCGAAAAAAATATGGCTAAGAACGGCAGTTTTTGGACTGTAAAATGTAAAATTTTCAAGCTCGCTCTCTTCGCTCGCTCGCATTTAATCTTTATGCAGTTCCCCTGATGTTACTGCCAGTAATTGTCTGCAGTTGCGCCCGGTGCTCCCCTCCCCCCTTAATTTCCAAAGCGAAAAAAATATAGCTACAAACGGCAGTTTTTCTGCTGTAAAATGTCAAAATTTTCAAGCTCGCTCTCTTCGCTCGCTCGCATTGAATCGTCATGTAACTCACCAGATGTTGCTGCCAGTAATTGCCAGCAGTTGCGCCCGGTGGCATGCGCTCCACCCCCCCCCCCCTTAATTTCCAAAGCGAAAAAATATGGCTAAGAACGGCAGTTTTTGGACTGTAAAATGTGACATTTTCAAGCTCGCTCGCATTTAATCGTTGTGCAATTCACCCGATGTTGCTGCCAGTAATTGTCAGCAGTTCCGCCCGGTGCGCCCCCCCCCTAATTTCCAAAGCGAAAAAAATATAGCTACAAACGGCAGTTTTTCTACTGTAAAATGTCAAAATTTTCAAGCTCGCTCTCTTCGCTCGCTCGCATTGAATCGTCATGCAATTCACCTGATGTTGCTGCCAGTAATTGCCAGCAGTTGCGCCCGGTGGCATGCGCTCCATCCCCCCCCCTTAATTTCCAAAGCGACAAAAATATGGCTAAGAATGGCAGTTTTTGGACTGTAAAATGTAAAATTTTCAAGCTCGCTCTCTTCGATCGCTCGCATTTAATCGTTATGCAATTCACCTGATGTTACTGCCAGTAATTGCCAACAATTCCGCCCGGTGCGCCCCCCTCCCTTGATTTCCAAAGCGAAAAAAATATGGCTAAGAACGGCAGCTTTTGGACTGTAAAATGTAAAATTTTCAAGCTCGCTCGCATTGAATCGTTATGCAATTCACCTGATGTTGCTGCCAGTAATTGCCAGCAGTTCCGCCCGGTGCCCCCCCCCCCTCCCTTTATTTCCAAAGCGAAAAAATATAGCAACAAACGGCAGGGTTTTTTTTTACTGTAAAATGTCAAAATATTCAAGCTCGCTCGCTCGCATTTAATTGTTATGCCTTTCTCCTGATGTTGCTGCCAGTAATTGCCGGCAGCTGCGCCCGGTGCGGCCTCCCCCTTTATTTCCAAAGCGAAAAAATATAGCTCCAAATGGTAGTTTTTTTTTTGTTTTTTTTTTACTGTAAAAGATAAAATCCTAGCGACGCCGGTGCCCTTTCCCCGCTTGGTTTCCCTCAACAACAGTAAAAGTCTAGGGATTGAGAGCTTCTTATATTCCAAATGTCTGTCCAAAAAAAAAAAAAAATCTCGTTACATTAGTCAAAACGCACCCCCCTCGAAAAAAAGCTGGTGACGCCCCTGTAATCACATAGTACGAGCAGATGCCATTTACGCATCTAATGCTTCAGAAAACCAGAATTGATTTTGAAGAGCTCTCCAAAGCCCTTGCAACAAAAAACCTTTTAGCCAGTGAATGCAAGCAATCTTGTTCAAGAGAGAAAAAAGAATAATTATATCGTTCATACGTTACCACTAAGGCAGTGGCAACATGTAAAACCATTAAAAAGAAATCAAAGCCATTCAAGAGTCCCTTTTGTTCATACATTAAACAGTTTTCGTAAGTTTTATGCAAAATCATTGCATATGTGCGTGCGCGCGCGCGTGTGTGTGTTCGTTGCAAAGTCAATTTTTAGCTTTAGCTGATTTTGTTCTTTTCTGTGTTTGTTGTGTATGTGCGCTTGTCTTGTGATATTATTCTTTCTGTTATGTCTGTTTAAATGTTTCAAATATATATAATCTAATAAAAAAAAGAATTAAAAAAAAGTGTGCGTGCGTGTGTGTGCGCGCGCGCGCGCGCGTGTGTGTGTGTGTACCGAATACGAGATAAGGCTGCAGTTCCGAATTTCGTCGTGGCTACGCACATTCTTTGCCTCGCTTGCCTTGTTGAGTACTCGAGTAATCATGTATGGACTGTATAAATATAACTCAATTCTTTTGGAACATTTCCTCAAATGCAGCAGGGGTAGTGTCAATTTATACATTGTATACATTAAAAAAAACGCAGCTAAAGTCAAGTCATGCAGTAATCTTAAGAATGCGGTTTTCTCTAAACAAGACATCAAAGTGTGATCTATTAGCTATATTGCAAAGCAATCTCTCTTTTCTGTAAGAAAAGTACTATGTCTATTCTTGTTTGTACCGCATTTCTCCATGCCATTACGTCATAAATGAGGTCAGGTAGAATAAGAGTTGAATACAACAAAAGAAGTACTGGCTTGGGGAGAATTCGAGATGAAAGGGAGTTAGTCAAAATCAAAGATAGTTTAAGTTAATATCCTTTTTTCTTCTTTTTTTCGTTGTTTCTTTTTATTCTCATGTTATACTTATATTCCTCAATAATAATCATTTTCTCACTATCCTGTCAAGTGCGTATCGTTCTTTTTTCATTGATTGATTGATTGATTGATTCATATATTTTTACATCTCCAACAAAACTTGTAAATACACTTTTGTTCATAAGATACAAATATCTAATATTATTATGTCAACATTACAAAATATGATAATAAATGAGATTTATGGATATACCATTGATAAGATGGAAAAGAAAAACCTCTTACGTAATAGTTGTTTCCTACCATGTCCCTCTGACTGAGGTGATATCAAAATTATTAATCATTATTACTATTATTATTGTTATCATTATTATTGTTGTTCTTGCTATTATCCTTATTACTATTACTGTTATCATTATTGTTATTGTCGTCATTATTATCATTGTCATCATCATTATTATCATAATCATCATCATCATAATCATCATCATTATTATCATTATCATCATTATTACTGATATCGTGATAATGAATGTAATGATATCAATCATAATGATAACTGTAACTATTGTTATCGTATTTCCTTTTCTCATTATCATTATTATCATTATCATATCAGCCAGTCCATAGATAATCATTTCAGTGTGCTCTTCAAATACTCCATCAGGTGCTGTACCACGGGGTGATGTCGTGCAAGCTGTTTTGGCAACCCAACGAGCCCACCACCTACTGTGTCCATTTTGTCATTTATTCCACCTGCGGATGGAGTCTGCTAGCGATCGTGATAGCGTGCAACGTTCGTGTGGTGTTCGAACTCTTTCGCATGAAACGCAAGGTAGTTACTATCTAAAGGGGAAATCCAGTCCAAATGTAAGTAAGTCTGATAAGGAAGAGTAAAATATTACGAGTTCAATAGTAAAATTCTGATCGAAATCGGATATAAACTAAGGAAGTTATGACATTTTGAAGTTTCGCTCATTTCTTAGGAAACAACGCTAGTTTTTGAAGGGTCAATATGAATATGCAATTTGCAAAGTGAGCGTGTCACCCCCTCACAACTAGCCATATAGTTTGTGCATAAACTTTTTGACATTTCCTGTTTTTCAATTCAAACGCAATTATGCCCGAGGCTCAAATCCTGATATATCTAACTGATCACTATTCTTCAACTATTCTGAAGTTATTCAACCAGGAATAACAACATGTTCAGACTTCAATGGCAGAAACACTGAATTTTCTTCATTTTTCGTACATGATCGATGGAAAATTGTGAGGTTATGACATGGTCAGCTCACTCATTTGCGTATTCATATCCACTGTACCAGAACTGTTTTGCTGGAATTAGCAAAACTTCAAAATTTCATGACTTCTTTAGTTTTCATCCGATTTCAGTCAAATCTTTA
>NW_027270911.1:5907500-5915667 GCF_040938485.1 Diadema antillarum
TTATCAATGAAACCAGGGACTTACGGCAATACCGGGGCATACTGTCGCATAGGTATTGTCGTGACGGGCGGGCGATGTCCCATTTTTTGATACCATGTATAATAGTAAATTCTTGCAAATTGTGTATATATATTTTTTTTTTAATCTGAAGACGGATATTAAAAAACAACAACAACAAGGGACTTACGACAAATCAGACGGTGTTAATGAGTAAAGAATCAAAACGACAAGGAAGAAAAAGAAAACAACTACAAGTATCATATCTGCAACTGTGATGATAATCATTATGACAGTTGCTCCTGCGAAAGTTGCTCCGGACTTCTTTTCTCCATGGACTTAGGGTCAGGGTTAGGTTAGGGTTTTAGTTTTATTTTGATGTGAGGATAAGAATAAAACTATGGGTAAGGTTTGTGGGTAGAATTCATGTTTGACGTATAGCGTGCAGACACTTCACTGGCCTCTGCAATTATTGTTATCACCGTTGTTGCGTATTCACTGAGTAATGTTGTATAAATGCACTAGAAATTGAGAATATATCATTTTCTCTGTATAGTGACTGATCAACCGTTATTATCCAAGGTGGATTCGTCATACGGTTTGAGGTTTTTGTTTGATTGTTTTTTCTATTTCTAAGTGTTGCTGTTGTTATTGTTGGTGTAGTAGTAGTTGTTAACCTGTGTTTGTTTCTCGAAGAGCAGTATTACTCAAAAACGTTATGAACGGAATTAAGTGGCTTTTCAGGAAAGGGCAATTGCGGTGAAAGGAATAGATAAATGATTGGTTTTGTGATCCGGATCATGATCCGGATCTAAGGGTTTTTGTATCGTATTTATCATTTCCTTTCTTCGTTCATTTTCTTGAAAGAATATAGGGCCTACAACCACAATTTCATGGCGTTTTTTATAGGCAGTCTGTGGCTTTGGCGGAAGTTATGCGCTTTTCGCTGGTGCTAAATACACGTGTAGTTCTTTTTTTTTAACTACCGTGTTAAATAAGTGAATATTTTTATGCTCATTAACACCTACCAGTGCCTACTTATTATGTGAAACCATGCCAAAGGTCATCGCAGTGTGAATGATATGGTGATCAGGAACCAGATAAATTTATAACTAATTACAGGTTCCATGGCATTATTGATGTTTGAAATTCTGTATGCTCAAAAACAAAGACATTTGAAAACTGTCGTGTCCACAAAAAAAAAAAAATCTGGAAGAAAGAATGGAAATTCATAGACAGATAACAAATATAATTCTTTTCTGAAATCAGACATATTCTGAGAATTCATGACTTGTCTAAAACAGTAGGACAACTTCTTGGTTTTGCTCATCCATTCTGAATCGTATCTGGTGTCCATACATCAATGTTAAATTGTAAGCAGAGTGCACAAGGTTGGTGAGGAAGTTCCATTTTTGTATAAAACCAGCTGTCGTTTTTGTGTGAGTGTGTGTCTTATTATATTCCCATTGTGTTTCCAGTGAATTAATAAAATTAACGAGGAAAGATCTGAGCTATAGCTGCGTGGTTCTACGTGCTAAAAACAATGTTTATGATATAGGCATTAAAGGTATTTGATAATGTTATCACTTTATATTGTCAATAACATTCTGCGTGTACACAAAACTATTGTAAAACATGTCTTTATGGTCAATTACATTATGATGGTGATCTTTGCCTCCTGCAATTTACTTATGTGGTTATTCCTAATAGGCCTACCGCGAACAGGGGCGGATCCAGGAATTCTGAAAGGACACGCAAAATAGAATAAAGTGGGGCGCATGCGCCCCCTTTCATTTCTTTTTCTATTTATTTCTTTTATTTAAAAAGAAATAAAGGGGAGGGAATCGCTCGGTGCCCCCCCCCCCCCCGATTCGCCACTGATGAAGAAGTGCGAAAATACGAGAATCCATAACATTTTCATACTCTTACATCCGGTTTTGATGAATCCTCTACAAGTTTTTTTTTTTTCCCCTGAATTTACCCTGGCTATTTATACCAACACGGTGCATTACTGTGTACTTAAATGTAAACACTACATGAAAAGTTCGGATACAAAAACAGATAACCACCATTTTCATGCGTTTAAGTATAAGTTAATCATCAAATAGAATTCAAATTTAATTCAATTCAAAATGATTTAATTTCCATATAAAGTAATACAAAGTAATATACATAATGTACATGAGTAAATAACATCAAAAGGAACTTTCAATCACGTAATTTTCAACAAAACATGAATACAAGTATCATAATGATATCAACTCTGGTTTTGATAAATAAACGAGCAAGCAATACAATCTTAATTTATAACTTTACATGGAAAAGAGGAATTCACGAGAAAAGCATAGCTTGTAAAATTTGTGAATTGCTCTAGAAGGTGAGGGCATCTCAAGATCCGTCAAGGACTCCATGTATAAAATTTTGATATCCTGATGTCGGGCGAAATAATCAGAATCATCATAGAGAAAAATAAAATAGTGATTATTGTCAATCATACTACACTCAATCTAAAGGTAATCATTATCAAAATCATCACATAATTATATTTCCATTATTTTCTTTTGTTTTTCAGTAGCTCTAGTCACAAACAGATAAAAATGTATAAGTATATTATAATACATAGTGTGTGTACTTGTGTGTGTGTGTATGTGTGTGTGTGTGAGAGAGAGAGAGAGAGAGAGAGAGAGAGAGAGTGCGTGTGCGTGTGTATGTTTGCATTCAAACTATTCACATGGACTTGTTGCACATAGTAAGTGCCAAACCAAGGGGAAAGCCACCGTGCCAAACTGGCACTATCCATGTCCCTATCTATATACCGTATAGTTGTGATTATAAATACACGTATAGAAACACGATGGTCCCCACCACAGAACTCTTACACAACCAGAGTTCTGTGGTCCCCACTCATTGCTGTTTGCTCTGGTCCCCACTTCAATAGTGCCCTCTACGCCCATGTTTTGTAGAGGTCTCTGATGATCATTCATGATTGATGAGTGTACAGGCAGTGTGACAATACTCTTTGGACAATGATCATGATCATGTGGGCGGACGGCGGAGCGTTCGCGGATTTGATTTGATGAGGCGTTCCGACGCAATGAATCACGGCATTGTGACGTAAGAATGAATAGAAATGAAATTGGTAATCGCAGTACGAATCTATCGTCAGTGACAAAAGCAATGAATGATTTTTGAGAGGACAGACGGTAACGTTACTTAATGATCGGATAAACGATGTCACATTGATTGCTCTTGGTACTTCTGAATCTGAGGACTAATATCGTGTTCTGACTTGTCATAGTGCCCCATATAGGCACATAACAGGGCTCGTACATGTAACACACATCCACAGCATTCTATGAATACATTGTGCCAACTCTAATCTTATCATGTTTATAGGAACCTTTAATTAGGCAAGAATTTATATTACAAAACAATGACAATGACATGCATGCGATTTAAAGTGTTTGCCCAGGGTGACATTTTCATGATGTTGTGATTGTTCATTTGCTGTGTACTATGGTTGATACAGAGAATCTAATTACACACACGCACACACACACACACACACGGATTTTTTTAGTATACCAAGAGGAACATCGTAGAGTATACCAGTAGACTTAGGCCTATGTGAAGATATACCAAATGGACAATGAAGGGCAACTCTCTTTCAGCTGCTGGTCTTTCTATAATATCATATCATAATCATATCTTTCTATAATATCATATCATTATCATATCTTTCTGTAATCTATATAACACAATTGATAATGATATGATTGATACGTTGATACGTTTCGTTTTCCTGGACCACAAAAATAATGAGAGAGATAGATGGAGAGTACAGGGCCTGTATAGGCAGTGCCAGTTAACACAAAGCTGTCATAAACTATGTATATATATATATATATATATATATATATATATATATATATATATATATATATATATATAAGTAAACGAATCAGTAGAAGAAGAACGCCGTAAAAAATAATAATAAATCCTAGATCTTGAAGATCTTAAAAACGGAGCATAGCTCTCAAATACTGAAAGGCAAGGTCACACTCTTCATCAGTGCCCATGGTGTGACAAAAGAATAAGGCACAGGTTTTTTCTTATTTTTTCTTTTTTCTTATATATATATATATATATATATATATATATACATATACATATAAAATATCAAGAGTAAAAACAGTCTTATAAACACTGCAGGAGCCAAAAAATTGGACTGACGTTTCGGTCAAAGACCTTTATCAAAGTAAGTCTGAACATAAACAATTACTTTGATAAAGGTCTTTGACCGAAACGTCAGTCCATTTTTTTGGCTCCTGCGGTGTTTATACGACTGTTTTTATTCTTGATATCTATTTACTACACACCGACTCAGAACGTTCATATTTTGATATATATATATATATATATATATATATATATATATGTTATATATATATATATATATATATATATGTATATACAGTATACATATATATATATATATATATATATATATATGTATTTATATACATATACATATACATTTTTTAATATAATGGATTATTAAAGCGCCATGAGCACCTAGAGTTGGACCTGTGCCTTATACAAATACACCCACTTTTTTATGATGATGATGATGATGTATATTATTATTATTATTAATACTATCATCATCATTTCATTATCATATGATCATGCATTATATGAAATATGATTAGCATAATAGCTGTTGCTAGTAGTGAGTACTCCTTAAATTGAGGGTTCAGTGATACATTTATGTATTCAGCATAATTTCCGCGTCCTACTAGTAGTACTATAATGATAGTATTCTGGCAAGATGACCTGTGCGGGTATCCCGAATAATAATTTAAATTTTTGAATTTAATTTTCCGGGACATCAAGTGCATCTGTAATATAGCCATATAATAGCTCAACCGTATCCAAGATGGTATATACATCATACCCCTAGCTTATGCCTTCATTCAGTAACCATGCATGCAGAGGAGAAAGGAGTGTGTGATATCACGAGAAATAAAGATTTGCATAGAAATCCCTTGGTTATGATTAATCCTTCCCCTCCTATGACATAACAAGAACTTTCCACAAATAAACGAGAGAGGGCGACACGGGGAATTTCCGAAAACTATAACTGCTGCTAATGGGGTATTGATTTTTCACTTTTGAATGATTATTTCTTTTCTGCTTCCTCAACCTTTCACCTAGTCACCGAGTTCTTTTCGCTCCTCTTTCTGCGTTCGCTGACGCAAAATTTGATGTATAGGAACCACTTCCCCTTTTGGACTCTTCATGCTTAGTGTTAGACGGAAGCAACTGTCGATAGCCAACCACAAAAAGCTCAAGATCTGGCCACGTCAAGGCCTATAACACGGATAGCAAGTGGTTATGACCCTCACATCTCTGTATCATAATGAGACCATCACACGCGGACCTCTATTTTCCAATATAACCCCGGAATATGATATCAATGACTGAGCAAATTTTGTTTTCTTTCCCTGCTTTCAATAATGTATGGTTTTTCACGTCAATTTGGATGTATGATATTAATTTGTTGCAATTGTTGTAGGCCTATACTTGGAATAATAAGAATTGAATCACCGAGACAAGACCTGGAAACTTACATTACATACAGCGCGAGGAAGAAACTATGCACTCGAATTATATATCATAGTCAACCCACAACCACAGACATGTTTAGGCCTACCATTACTGATATTGGGCTACACATGTTCATCAATCTTCTATGACTACAGTATACTGTGATATTACTTCAGCAGCATCATTACATTTTCTTGTCTATAATGCATAAACGACTCGACATTCTTTATGCATGATTTTAAAGAGAAAAGGTGGGGGTGGAAGAGGGGGGAAAGAGGGAAAATACTGCATAATCATAATTCACGACCTTGCGCAAGGGTAGCCTGTGTAATATTCATCAGTGCAAATGATATTCAGTGGCGGATCCAGGAATTCTGTAAAGGGGGGGGGCGTGACTAATATTTCTGGTGCCACTTCCGGGTTTCATTTCATTTTTTGTCTTTTATTTCTTTTGTTTTTAACGAAAAATAAAGGGGGGGGGGGGCATGCGCCGGTTGCGCCCCCTCTGGATCCGCCACTGATATTAATGATTTAAGTTTATTTCGGTTTCTGTTGGCTCTCTCATTTTTTTCTTAGTAAATCACGTCAATAATATCTCATTAAGATTTTTTTTTTTAAATCTCGGCGATTAGCAGTGTGCTTTTGTTTCTTAATAAATCATGAACATGTAGTCAATGTGCATAAAATTTATGAGTAAATTTATAGGCCTATAACATGCACGCCAAAGAATAAATCACTGCGACAAGTCAACGTCATGCATGGTATATGAGCGGCGAAATGCTTTTTACTGCCATGTGTTTACCTGCACTATCGAGTTTTTGGAAAGGGGGTCCTTGGCAGAGCTCGTGGTTGGTTATTATGTAATAGTCTATATTATGTTACTATTTGTGTGTATATATGGCTATGTGTTTGCGTGTGTGTGTGTGTATGTATGTAATATACATTATATGAAGAGTTAAATTTTGTTCGCAAAAACCGATAAGTCCATATTTGCCAAATGGAGAAAAATAAAGAGAATATAAGAAAACTGTAGCTTCTTTTGACCATAACTTCAAAAATGTACCTTTATAAATGTAGTGACCAATATATCATTTAAAAAGGTATTATTTCGTACAGAGACCTTACTTCAAAATCTTCAAAAATGGACTTATCGGTTTTTTGCGAACAAACTCTTCATATATACATATATATTTGTGTGTGTGCGTTTGTGTATGCGTGTGTGTATGTGTGTGTGAACGTCCCCTTCTGCGGCCCTTTAATAATGATTATGTGGAAAAATATTTTGCTTTAAAAATACGGCAGAGATGAAAGAATCCATCATTATAGTGCCTCCCTTTCCTTTTAGCAGCGGGTCGCTCATTTTGAGATATCTACAATTTAATTATGATACTTTTAAATGTTAAGATAGACATATTTTGGCAGATATTAAATGTTTCCGGTTGTCGTTTTGGATGGCCGATCCTTTTTCATTTTTACATATTCACTATAATAGGTTGATCAGCTTTGCGTATCATTGGGTAGTAGAGCGTATATAACCTCAACTGTGATAATGAAAAAAAAATGAGGTTAAAAAATGAAATGGGACTTTTGTCTTTGTATGTTCGCTATTATAGTAGCTCGTATCACTTCATCGGCATATTTGATGTATACATGCACATTTTTATCTATGCACAACTTTAGCGGCTGCTATATTTATAGAGTAGAGTTATACATGAACATATCGAATACGGACAGATTTAGTTGGTGAAGCATTTGACAACCACAAGACTATATATCATAAGCGATACCCTTAAGAATAAAACAGGTCTACTAAACAACTGAATCGATTGTGGCAACTGATGATGTTATGACCACGAGGACGTCGATAGGAATGAAAAAAAAAAACAACAACAACAAATAAATGGATGTGGACATATCAAAAATTCTTAGATATGGTCATTCCCTAAATATTACATCCATATTGTTAAGGGATAAATTGATAGTGGAAGAAAGGTTGACTAGAAAGAAATACATACAATACAATTACAATTAACGGATTAAATGAAACTTTGGAATGAAATAAAGAATTAAATTATAATAATCAAATATATTGAGTGAAAAAAAAACATGTGGAAACGAGTTAATTGAATTTGAAAGTTCAAAACGCGAAGTTGTGTTCCGATAAATGAAATTTACAACTGGTGCGAAATTGAACGCCAACTTTGAGTAATTTAATAAATTGAATGAATTTCTCTCTAAATTGAATGAAATAGAATCTAAAGAATGACATGAAATGAAATTGAATGCTCAAAGTGAATTAAATGAACCCTTGCGAGTGAATGCAGTGACCAAAACTGCTTCAATTTGAACGCCTTTTCAATATATATATAATTCGAATGAAAATCTGATGAAATTGGACGGGAAAACATATGCTTCTATTTATTTAAGTAATTATGATTATCGGTCCTGTCAATATAAATAGGCCGACATAATTATCGTTGACACGCCCTGCTACTGGATGGGAACACTTTAGATCTAGCACTGATTATACATACACATATGATGAATCACAAACCGTTTC